>NC_077224.1:51006086-51036086 GCF_024763615.1 Phlebotomus papatasi
ATAATCACATCCAAGGATAACATTAGAAGATTATATGCATAGAGTAGAGTGAATTAGCTTGGAGACTCCTTTTCCATCATTAAACTCTCCATCTCTTTCACACTGTCTGATGCCACCAGAGCGTATGTAATTTAGATTTGTCAGATGTAATAAGGCTTCCATCATCATCTCTTATTAAGAGCTTCCACCAGGGGACTTGCCGTATGTACATAATATTCCAAGTGGGAAATTCTTCATATATTGCTCATTTCCCAAATAATATCATACAGCAAGAGTAGAAAATTATGTGCAAACTTGAGGCAAGATCCAAAGGAGTGGAATATCATAATTATTTCATAAATTTTAAAGAGATAAAATTAAAATTCATTCCCCAACCCCAAATGTGATAAATAGTAATGAGACTCATCATTTCGAAATGTATTACAAATTCACAGGTGGATGTCTTTCCATTATTGAGCAAAGTCACGGTATTAATTATTAAATTGGAAATGACACCTCAATAGAAGTTGCTCTGAAAGTACCTGGTTCAACATGTTAAAAGTTTTTTTTTCTTATTTGTTCAATCTTTGCAGATGCAGATTTCTCAAAAGTTCTCTTTTATGACATGAAAAATTTTCTTGTAGCTGAAAAAGTGCAAAACCGAAAATAGTTATTATTAATTTGAAATTCATAAAACTTTTGCTGTTTTCAGATAATCGTCTCATTTAAAAATCTGTAGAATCTTGATTGAGCAATCTTTTATATAAACCACAATTTTTTAATGCCATAATTTAAACTCTTTTTCAGATGCACTAATCAATCACTTGCTATAGTATATTAATTATGCTGGATTATAAATCACTGACCTATATTCTAAAATAAAATCAATGAAATTTCATACTTTAGGAGTCAGAATATTTAGGAGATTTGGGTAATGAGCAAAAAGTAAGAGCGGTAGTACAAGCTGCCGAGAAGAGGTACCACCGGTCGGTTAAGGGGTTATATCCAAGAGAACGCCTAAAATTAGGGGTACTTTTTGTGAATTTTTTGTGACTTTGCTAATCTATCGATCAAGATGAAATTTTCAGGGGTTATTATAGGGTGAGTGTGCCAAATTCCGGCCACCTTTTTTGTTCCTCGAATTTCCATGAACTTTTAGATTTTACGTACTCTAGAGATTATACAATGCAAAAGAATAACAAAAAATGTAGCTTCGACAAACGAGATGACGTGAAAAAGACATTGGAAGAATTCCCGAAGGGCAAGGAACTATGAGAATGAAGGTGGCCGAAATAGAAGGCACCAAAGGTATGTCTATATTTTTATTCATTTTAAAATGTATTAAGAATGATTTTAAAGTAAATAAAGACGGTAAACTCTTTACAAGGTTCCAAGCAACACTCTTTCAGAAGAAAGAATAAAAAAATCAATTTGTATTTAAATTACCCTACCATACAGTTGGAGACTTACAAAAAAATATGCTAGATTTCTACAGCCTTCTACTTTAGGATTACGTACAAACATTTGACAGAAATAACTTTAGAAAGTAAGGTAAAATTATTTTCTCTATGGGTAACTGATGACCAAATCGTACTTAAAGTGTTTTAAAAGTCACTTAATTAAAATTATTTACATTACAGTAGACTCTTCGATATCCAGCACTTCGATATCCGGGTGACAGCTGCCAAACACTGGCGGTTGATATATTCAAAATTATTTTCACTAAACATGAAGTTTGTCCAGAGTGAATTAAAGTATTATTAACATTGTATCGATGTTTTTAATACATAATTTTGATAAAAAATGAAACATAAGCACACCATGAAGAAAATTCTCTTTTTCTTTGTCAGACAGAAAATAAATTCACACTGCACAAAATAGAAAAACCGTTGATCATTCAAAAAACCTAAATGTCAATTTGTCCCCCAGTCAGCCGGATATCGAAGAGTCTACTGTAATTCATTACAAAGTCTATTCATTCATTAGCTATTCAGGAAGACAAATTGATAACCAGTATTAAAATTAGGAAAGAGAGTGAAAGCATATTTCCAAAAATTCGACGGGAAGTCAAATTTAATCTTCGAAATAAAACGATTTTTGAAGATTATTCACTGTTTTTCGAAAATTATCTATACCAAGTCATGTGTCTGTGCGAGTAGTATGGGATCTTGATTTAAAGGCGAGCAACAATCAGAAGAACTTGGATCAGCGATTTATGAAGGTAAGGGAACCTTTGCAGCATTGTAGCTTAGTTTTATTAATATTTTTTATATTTCTATTTTTACTACTCGAACTGAAAAAGAGACCTGTGATATATCTTTTTAAACGAAAACTTTTTGGAAAAAAAAGCTACATAATTTCAACTAAGTAAAAGTTATCATTATTCGGTATTTTCAGGAATACTTCTTAAATTTCATGGATCATATTGTCAAAATGATAGCAATCGTAAATAAGGGATTCTGTGATTCCATTTGATTCCAGTGATTCCAATTAATTCTAGTGATTCCGTATAGTACCTATTGAGATTCTATCAGAATCTGATCAGTGATTCCATGGATTCCATGGATTCTAGCGGAAAAAATGTGTCGGTATTCCATACTTGAGTAACCCCTTGGTCGATCCTTACCACAAAGCCAGTACTAATTAACATTAGAAAATTGGATTTTTTTATTAACTCCCCTAGCAAAGCTTTCTTAATTTTTTTTCTTAAGCTTTCTAAAATATCATCATTGATCGAATTCTGATAATTCGAAACTAAGATAGAGACATTTTAAGAAAAAATTGACCCCTTAGAGCTCGGGTCAGGGTGTCGAGGACCGTCAGACCTTAATTTTTTTTGTTGAAAACTCTAAGATCCAGCTATAAGATACTAAAATTTGAGCTCAATCCATAGTATAGCGTTTGCGTTATTGAGAATTCAATAAAAGGGGGTTTTCAAAGTAGAAGGAAGGATGGGGAGTAGGAGATCAATGCACCAAGTTGCAATTTTCACTTGATATGTAACCTTTGCCGAAAACCGCAAATTGATATCCCTCTTAACTTGAGAGTTATTAGCTCCAAAGAGAAACCTGACGGATGGACAGCCTAAGAAATTTCTTGGCCTTTCATATATTCGTGATCAAGAAGAGCAGAAACACGTTTTGGCAAAGTTTGGAAGCGATCGGATTACATGAGGAACTTTTAGGATTATAAAAGATGAGATTGTTAAGAATCTCACTTAATACCGGCAGCATTTCGAAACGGTAAAAGTCACAAATGTCTGCGATAATTTTGACGGGATATAAAAGAATTTCAGTAATAGGGAGTGGACATTCCAACGAGACTTGGCACCTTTCTATAAATCTCGAGCCAATCAAAGTTGCCTAAATCAACGTATCGTTGACGTTAAAAAAAAATATATATCAAAATAAGGTGTTCAATGATGACGTGAATCGTGTGCGAAGATGGAAACTTGATTGAACTTTCGCACAAATCGCCATTAAATTTTCATTTTCCTTTAGAAGAAAATCTGAAGATTTTCTGGGATTGTCTGAGGTGGGATTATGAACCCTATAAGGAAGAGATTTTTTTGGCATAATTGGAGAATCGATACGGTTTGCATGGTAGTCTGAAAAAATCAGTGAACGTGAACATCATTTTTGTGTGCGAAAGTTCAAAGCTCCCCCCTACATATAATTGTAGGCGAAGGCGCGCTACCTTCGGACGACTCAAGCTTCGAACAATTCATTTTTTTTTCAATGTGTTTCAAACTAATTTGGCCCATTAAAATAGGATATTTTAATAGCTTTTCCAATGCCTCAAATTTCCAGAAAAGAGCTAAGTGTGAAATCCACTAAGGACGTAGGAAAAAATTGAATTGTACGAGGCTTGAGTCGTCCGATGGTAGCGCGCTTTCCCCTACACAATTCGATCTCCAAATAATTTAGCTCCCTTCAATTTTAATAATATTAAGTATGATTACACACTCGTATGTTCTACTCTATCATTGCGTTCAAACGGAACATAATCACAAAGTTCTTTGTTGCAATGGAAGCTTAAAAATTTCGCCTATTGTAAATTGCAAAACTATGTAGTTGAGTACAACATTCACCAAATTTGAGTGATAAATCATTTTCTATTCCGCAATTTACCTTGAATCACATTAGTATGATCCGCTCAGTTGGTGCAATCGACGAAACACACGCCAAGTTCTAAATGAGCTTCTGCTTTGAAAGCTCAGCGGTATTGCGAGTGTGAGACAGCAGAAAAGCATAAAAGCTCTATCATTCGTGCTGCATCCACAGAAGAATTATCGACCAGAGTATGATGCTCAATAGCCACTTTTGGCCGTGTTATAAATGGATATGGTTGAGTACTATTTACGACTGCCAATACTGCAATTCCAGGAAATAATACACAGTATTTAATCACCAAATACTGCTGTGTGATTCAGCCGAATTTCACGTTTTCGGGGTGAGCATTAAATATTGATTTCACAGTCAAACTTATAGCACATTCTCACCGAATTTCCAATACCTGGCAATTGTACATTGAATTTTTTTTTCCTCTATTTTGAAGGAAGTTTCTGCAAAATAATTTTTGTAGTGAAATTATTAATTGAAAAGTAATCTTTTACCTGTAGGATTTATAAAAGCGTGATAGGTTTTGGCCATTAAAGTATTCTATTTTGGTCAGTCAAAATATAAAATTGATCAAGACGGACTTTAGATCTATATTCGATGTATCAAGATGAATTATGCTTTCTTCATTCTGCCCTTGCTAACAACAGTTCTTTATTTTTATGCCCTGTATAAATTAATTATGTTATATTTGAAAAGTTTAAAAGTGATATTTCTGACCATTTTTAACAATCTACCATCCAATGTGATACAGTAATTTAAACAGAGTTAAATAAAATGGATGGCAAAGCATCCCAGGCTTTGCGAAGTGCTCGAAATCGTAAGTATTGCATGTAATATTTAATTTTAGAAATCAGTATGGAAATTTCACTGACCAAATTTACAATTTTACTTTGACAACTAAAACTTTAGAATAAAAACTTTGCACTTAATTTTGTTTTTTTAAGATATTGCTATAAAAAAAAACTTTACATTTTTCTGCAATATTTTGGAAATTACTGTATGAAATTACTTTATTTGTATTTTTCTAATGTATCATCTTAAGATTATCCTAATGATAACAAAATTGGAAAATCCATTCAAATGTAATCGAAATATGAATTCCAGTCCAATTGAGTGTGTTTCATTAGTTCCATTAGTAGAATCACAGCTCACACAAGGTTGAACTATCTTATCGCTGTAGTTCCTTCTTCGACTTCAACACATGAAACATTTGTGATAGGATGCTCCCTGCCCTTTTATGCATGCTCATCGCGAAGTAGATACAAGAATCCTGTTAAGCATGAATAAAAGAACTTCGATGTGTATCAATTTAGAGGATTTTTTCCTCACTTCATTTTGTATAGCATTTTACCCAGGAAAAGGGAAAAGGTGAAAGCTTTTGGATTAGAGATGTACAAAAAAAAAGATTCACGGTTCGGGAATTTTATCGATATTATCACGCATCCACTCCGAATGCAGATGAATTTTTCTTCCTTTTTTTTCATTTCTATTTCAATATATCCCCCACATAAAAAAGTAACATTTCTATCAACTCTCCAGAGGCACTGGGAAAAAGATGGTGAGAAAATGGATCAGGATATGAAGTGCAAAATACAATTTGATGTGACTTTTCAATATTTTTACCGATTGTACCGGGTGAAATGAGGGTATATGAAATCTAATAAAATATGAGAAATTCATTTGAAATTACGCATAAAGTTCTTTATGATTGCAACTTGAAGCTCTTTAGAATGTCTCTTCACTTGTTCTACTCAATCCATCAATTTGATATCGTTGCTTATTGGATGGTACCATCCTCTTCAATTTTCCACATTTCAACTGCTTTTGCTTTCTTTGCTATTCAAGCAGTTTTAAACTCAATATCGCCCCTAGTTGAATGTAGAAAGTAAGTATGCAAAAAATATGGATGTTATTCCGGTTATCTGATTTCGTCTAAGATATCAATACCAGTATAATAAAGATTATTCAAAATCTATTCATTTTACAAATATAACGTGTTAGCAAGAAAAATCGCTAAATTTGACATGAATATTATAATTACTCAAACCTTGGGAGATTAAGTTATAAGTGAGATTAAATTTAAAATTAAAAATAGATATTGTACAAATTTTAAATTTCATAGAGCCCTCGAAAGCCCAAAAATTCTCATGAGAATAATTCAATCGTGTTGAAAATAACAAGACTTCTCAATTTAATTTACCATTTTGATCGAACCGATTGAGAAACAAACCCTTAATCATAGAGACCCTTCTAAAACTTACTTTAGGAAAAAATTACTCTAAGTTTGAGAAACATATATTAAGGTAAAATGTCCTCGATTCGACCGGTTCCTCGACTCGACCGGTGGTCAATATTTCAATGTTTGATGGTGAATTTCTATAAAATTGTCACTGATTCGTATTTATTTATGGAATAATTGACCTATTAATGTTAAATAAATTGAATAAATAACTCTACCAGGCGAATTGAGGAACCGGTCGACTTGAGGGCACTTTACCTTACCAAGTAAAATTTTAACATTTATCAAGTGTTTATATTCCGCTCCCAAATTCAACTCATCTTCCATGCAATAACTTCCCCATAAATTATGAAAACCATGTAATCCTTCTCAATGAGCATCTTTATAGCCACGTTATTGCTTTTCAAATGCTACAGGAATCAATCACGTGGCGAAGCCGAAAAGTCAACATACCGGAAATAAAGCTCTCAATAAACGCCCAGACTTAGCAAAATATCCTTCAAATAACTTTCATCACGGGAAAACTTTTGTGCTTATATTTACAGTAAATTAAGCACGATAAAACCGAAAATTAATTATCGATAACTGTGTCCATTGCGTGGCCACTTTGAAGATCTTGAAGCTAAAGATGGAATAAAAATAAGTCCGATTATACAGATTGAAAGATTATATCCGAAAGCGTCTCTATGAAACTTCTTTTCATAGAGACTTTCTTTTTAAAATGATATTTTTCTTCTAAAACCTGTGATATGTCTATCAATTACACCATTAATATAGGAGAAACTGGGGCACCACCAAACACGCACAGAGAAAAATTTTGAGTTAGAAAAAATTAAGAAACGTGGTTTTGAATCAAGAGTACAAGAATTTCAAACTACTTTCCCCTATAATTGAGATATTTTGCGCTTGAATTTCTCTAAAAGAGTATGATAGTTTAAAAAATAGAATAAATTGTGCTTAATAATAGGAGAACAGTGGGTTTGATTTTAGAGAATCGTAGTTTTGAACACTGATAGAGCATACAGAAGTTTTAAAGTTAGAAGGTCATGGTTTTGATTTTAGAGTATAGAGGTTTCGAGTTAAGACTATTTTGGTTTTGATCTTAGCGAAATCATCGTTTCGAAATAAGAGTATAGTGGTTTTGAATTCTATTATACTATTATGGTCTTGATTTTAGAGTATTGTGGTTTTGATTTTAGAGTATCGTGGTTCTGATTTTAGAGTATCGTGGTTTCGATTTTAGAGCATTGTGGTTTTGATTTTAGAAACTTTTAGTTTTGATTTTAGAGTATGATGGTTTTGATTTTAGAGTATCATGGTTTTGATTTTTGAGTCTCATGGTTTTGATTTTAGAGTCTCATGGTTTTGATTTTAGAGTATTATGGTTTTGATTTTAGAGCATTGTGGTTTTGATTTTAGAAACTTATGGTTTTGTTTTTAGAAACTTATGGGTTTGATTTTAGAAACTTATGGTTTTGATTTTAGAGTATCATGGTTTTGATTTTAGAAACTTATGGTTTTGATTTTAGAAACTTATGGGTTTGATTTTAGAAACTTATGGGTTTGATTTTAGAAACTTATGGGTTTGATTTTAGAGTCTCATGGTTTTGATTTTAGAGTATCAGGGTTTTGATTTTAGAGTCTCATGGTTTTGATTTTAGAGTATCGTGGTTTTGATTTTAGAGCATTGTGGTTTTGATTTTAGAAACTTATGGTTTTGTTTTTAGAAACTTATGGGTTTGATTTTAGAAACTTATGGTTTTGATTTTAGAAACTTATGGGTTTGATTTATGGGTTCGATTTTAGAAACTTATGGGTTTGATTTTAGAGTATTACGGTTTTGATTTTAGAGTCTCATGGTTTTGATTTTAGAGTATCGTGGTTTTGATTTTAGAGTATCAGGGTTTTGATTTTAGAAACTTATGGTTTTGTTTTTAGAAACTTATGGGTTTGATTTTAGAAACTCATGGGTTTGATTTTAGAGTATTATGGTTTTGATTTTAGAGTATCGTGGTTTTGATTTTAGAAACTTATGGTTTTGATTTTAGAAACTTGTGGTTTTGATTTTAGAAACTTATGGGTTTGATTTTAGAAACTTATGGTTTTGATTTTAGAGTCTCATGGTTTTGATTTTAGAGTCTCATGGTTTTGATTTTAGAGTATCAGGGTTTTGATTTTAGAGTATCAGGGTTTTGATTTTAGAGTGTTATGGTTTTGATTTTAGAGCATTGTGGTTTTGATTTTAGAAACTAATGGTTTTGATTTTAGAAACTTATGGGTTTGATTTTAGAAACTTATGGGTTTGATTTTAGAAAATTATGGGTTTGATTTTAGAAACTTATGGTTTTGATTTTAGAGTATTGTGGTTTTGATTTTAGAGTATTGTGGTTTTGATTTTAGAGTATCGTGGTTTTGATTTTAGAGCATTGTGGTTTTGATTTTAGAAACTTATGGTTTTGTTTTTAGAAACTTATGGGTTTGATTTTAGAAACTTATGGGTTCGATTTTAGAAACTTATGGGTTTGATTTTAGAGTATTACGGTTTTGATTTTAGAGTCTCATGGTTCTGATTTTAAAGTATCGTGGTTTTGATTTTAGAGTATCAGGGTTTTGATTTTAGAAACTTATTGTTTTGATTTTAGAAACTTATGGGTTTGATTTTAGAAACTCATGGGTTTGATTTTAGAGTATTATGATTTTGATTTTAGAGTATCGTGGTTTTGATTTTAGAGCATTGTGGTTTTGATTTTAGAAACTTGTGGTTTTGATTTTAGAAACTTATGGGTTTGATTTTAGAAACTTATGGTTTTGATTTTAGAGTCTCATGGTTTTGATTCTAGAGTCTCATGGTTTTGATTTTAGAGTATCAGGGTTTTGATTTTAGAGTCTCATGGTTTTGATTTTAGAGTATCGTGGTTTTGATTTTAGAGCATTGTGGTTTTGATTTTAGAAACTTATGGTTTTGACTTTAGAAACCTATGGGTTTGATTTTAGAAACTTACGGTTTTGATTTTAGAAACTTATGGGTTTGATTTTAGAAACTTATGGTTTTGATTTTAGAGTATTATGGTTTTGATTTTAGAGTATCATGGTTTTGATTTTAGAGTCTCATGGTTTCGATTTTAGAGTATCACGGTTTTGATTTTAGAGTGTTATGGTTTTGATTTTAGAGCATTGTGGTTTTGATTTTAGAAACTAATGGTTTTGATTTTAGAAACTTATGGGTTTGATTTTAGAAACTTATGGGTTTGATTTTAGAAACTTATGGTTTTGATTTTAGAGTATCAGGGTTTTGATTTTAGAGTATCAGTGTTTTGATTTTAGAGTCTCATGGTTTTGATTTTAGAGTCTCATGGTTTTGATTTTAGAGTATCATGGTTTTGTTTTTAGGGTATTATGGTTTTGATTTTAGAGTATCAGGGTTTTGATTTTAGAGTATTATGGTTTTGATTTTAGAGTATCGTGGTTTTTTTTTTTTAAAAAAACTTATTGTTTTGACTTTAGAAACTTATGGGTTTGATTTTAGAAACTCATGGTTTTGATTTTAAAATATTATGGTTTTTATTTTAGAGTATCAGGGTTTTGATTTTAGAGTCTCATGGTATTGATTTTAGAGTATTATGGTTTTGATTTTAGAGTATCGTGGTTTTGATTTTAGAAACTTATGGTTTTGATTTTAGAGTATTATAGTTTTGATTTTAGAGTATCAGGGTTTTGATTTTAGAAAAATCATAATACTCTAAAATCAAAACCATAAGTTTCTAAAATCAAAACCATAATACTCTAAAATCAAAACCACTATACTCTAAAATCAAAACCATGATACTCTAAAATCAAAACCACGATACTCTAAAATCAAAACCATAATACTCTAAAATCAAAACCATAATACTCTAAAATCAAATCCATGAGTTTCTAAAATCAAAACCATGATACTCTAAAATCAAAACCATAAGTTTCTAAAATCAAAACCACAATACTCTAAATTCAAAACCATGATACTCTAAAATCAAAACCACAATACTCTAAAATCAAAACTATGATACTCTAAAATCAAAACCACGATACTCTAAAATCAAAACCATGATACTCTAAAATCAAAACCATAATACTCTAAAATCAAAACCCTGAGTTTCTAAAATCAAAACCATGATACTCTAAAATCAAAACCATAAGTTTCTAAAATCAAAACCACAATACTCTAAATTCAAAACCATGATACTCTAAAATCAAAACCATAAGTTTCTAAAATCAAAACCACAATACTCTTAAATCAAAGCCACAGTACTCTAAAATCAAAACCATGATACTCTAAAATCAAAACCATGAGTTTCTAAAATCAAAACCATGATACTCTTAAATCAAAACCATGAGTTTCTAAAATCAAAACCATGATACTCTAAAATCAAAACCATGATACTCTAAAATCAAAACCACGATACTCTAAAATCAAAACCATGATACGCTAAAATCAGAACCATAATACTCTAAAATCAAAACCATGAGTTTCTAAAATCAAAACCATGATACTCTAAAATCAAAACCATAAGTTTCTAAAATCAAAACCACAATACTCTAAATTCAAAACCATGATACTCTAAAATCAAAACCATGATACTCTAAAATCAAAACCATGATACTCTAAAATCAAAACCATAAGTTTCTAAAATCAAAACCATAATACTCTAAAATCAAAACCATAAGTTTCTAAAATCAAAACCACAATACTCTAAATACTCTAAAATCAAAACCACAGTACTCTAAAATCAAAACCATAATACTCTAAAATCAAAACCATGAGACTCTAAAATCAAAACCACAATACTCTAAAATCAAAAGCACAATGCTCTAAAATCAAAACTATAATACTCTAAAATCAAAACCACGATACTCTAAAATCAAAACCACAATGCTGTAGAATCATCACCACAATAGTCTAAAATCAAATCCCCAATACTCTAAAAGAATTCAAAACCACAATAGACCAACATCAAAACCAATGTACTCTAAAAGCAAGACAATAATATTCTAAAATCAAAACCATATTAGTCTTAAATATTTCAGATTAAGCAACATACTTCAGTGGAGATGAATTCCGATTGGAAAAGTTTATATAAAAATATCGAAATAAGACAGACTATGAGAGGTTCTAAGCCTTGATACTCTAAAATCAAAACCATTATACTCTTAAATATTTCAGATTAAGCAACACACTTCAGTGGAGGTAAATTCCGATTGGCAAAGTTCATATAGAAAATTGAAATGAAAGATGCATATGAGAGTTTCATGGAAGTGAATACGCGCGCATCATATGCATCACGTGGAAAAAGGTAAAGAATGAAATATATAACATTCACAAAAAAACCCTCAAATTGCCTTGATTCAGAACCTCAGAATACTCTACTTTCAGAACCAGCAATACTCGACAATCAACACAGCAAACACTCCAAAAACAAAACCATGGTACTCTAAAATCAAAACCACAGTACTCTAAAATCAAAACCACAATACTCTAAAATCAAAACCACAATACTCTAAAATCAAAACCACAATACTCTAAAATCAAAACCATGATACTCTAAAATCAAAACCACAATACTCTAAAATCAAAACCATGATACTCTAAAATCAAAACCACAATACTCTAAAATCAAAACCATGATAATCTAAAATCAAAACCATGATACTCTAAAATCAAAACCATAAGTTTCTAAAATCAAAACCACAATACTCTAAAATCAAAACCATAAGTTTCTAAAATCAAACCCATAAGTTTCTAAAATCAAACCCATAAGTTTCTAAAATCAAAACCATAAGTTTCTAAAATCAAACCCATAAGTTTCTAAAATCAAAACCATAAGTTTCTAAAATCAAACCCATAAGTTTCTAAAATCAAAACCACAATACTCTAAAATCAAAACCATGATACTCTAAAATCAAAACCACAATGCTCTAAAATCAAAACCACAATGCTCTAAAATCAAAACCACAATACTCTAAAATCAAAACCATGGTACTCTAAAATCAAAACCATGGTACTCTAAAATCAAAACCATGATACTCTAAAATCAAAACCATGATACTCTAAAATCAAAACCACAATACTCTAAAATCAAAACCACAATACTCTAAAATCAAAACCACAATACTCTAAAATCAAAACCATGATACTCTAAAATCAAAACCACAATACTCTAAAATCAAAACCATGATACTCTAAAATCAAAACCACAATACTCTAAAATCAAAACCACAATAATCTAAAATCAAAACCATGATACTCTAAAATCAAAACCATAAGTTTCTAAAATCAAAACCACAATACTCTAAAATCAAAACCATAAGTTTCTAAAATCAAACCCATAAGTTTCTAAAATCAAACCCATAAGTTTCTAAAATCAAAACCATAAGTTTCTAAAATCAAACCCATAAGTTTCTAAAATCAAAACCATAAGTTTCTAAAATCAAACCCATAAGTTTCTAAAATCAAAACCACAATGCTCTAAAATCAAAACCACAATGCTCTAAAATCAAAACCACAATACTCTAAAATCAAAACCATGATACTCTAAAATCAAAACCATTTTTGCTACAAATTCAAAACTATTTTTCTCTAAATTTAAGAGTAAAAAAGTCTAAATTCAAAGCTACTGAATTTCAAAACCATCGTACTCTAAAATTTAAGAAAATGCTCTTATAGAAATTTTTTCTTAATTTAAGCGAAATTTAAGAAAAAAATTGCTTGGAGCAAAATCGAACCCTTAGTTAGAGTATTTTTTTCTTGAATTTAGAGGGTAATTTTTCTCTGTGCGGGGTAGCACCAAACACTAATTTTTATTTCTTAACTACTTGGACTATCTCAACCATTTCTTCAGTAGATAAGCATCCCTATAGTGCTTATAAATTCCTATAGGTCTTGTTCTTAGAAGTCGAATATCTGATTAAAAAATCGCAGTGTTTGGTGGTGCCCCAGTTTCCCCTATTGTAATAATTTCTTTTGAGCCAACAGAATAATAATCTGAATAAAATTTCATACGAAAAATAAAAGAGTTGGCAAAGCGTCCCAGCTTTGTGATGTGCTCGAAATCTTTTCGCATGTTCTTTTTTGGGAACATACCTCTTTACTACCAAATTAATAAATTGGTTGACAAATATAAAAAACCAATCCTAAATCAAAAATTGCATCAGAAAAGTTGGTTTTACAATATTTTAACATGAGTAAGAAGCATACGAACAAATAAATAAGTAAATCCGAGAGAGGTAAATCATTTACGGGTACTTTACCGATTGACTACGGATTTAGACCGATGCAGTTGCGTTGAAGATTTCAAAATTTTTCAAAAACATTCAAATTTAAGCAAATCGATTGAAAAATTCGACAACTCGATATCGAAATGGTTTTCGAACATAGGTGCCCAAGGACGAAATATTTGCCTTGACTACCTGTGAAACATTCGAAAATGAAAGAAATAATAGGAGCCGTTTTCGAAATAAACTTAAGAAACACAGTTTAGGAAGTGTGGGAGGGGGAATAGGGGGGATACAAAAAAATACTGTCCTAGATAATGTTGACTTATGTGGGGGGTGAAAACCGGAAGTCGATATCTCTTACCGTTTAGCCTCTAGCCGCGTCACATGTTGAAAAAAAGTGGATTATATGAAAGCCCACTTTATGAGTTCGAGCAGTAAAATTCTGTATGTTTCATACAGAATATGCTAAGAACGGTTTTGTATTATTATTTTATCGGGATTTTTGTTGCAATGTAATCATTTTATATTACTGTTGTATCCCGTGTTGGAAGAATCTGCTAAGTCTCCATGAGAAGCGCCTTCCCCGTAATGTGGATGCTCCTTCCATGCCCCCGCAGGTCTTTGGGTAGTGACGGTGCATTTTATTACGTTTTACCACATTGAAAATGTCTTTTCCTGACATTCAGTTGCTTGCACCGGGCGGAACTCGAACTCACAACTGTGAGAGTCGAGACAGAGATCTTACCAGCCAAGACCCAACGGTCTTGTCTATTGCGCCACTGAGATCTCTTTTTATTACTCTATCTGGATTTAATTAAGAGCGTCACTGACTTATAAAAGACTGAGGGAATCCATAAATAATTTTTTTGGAATTATTAACCAGATGCGAAAGAAATAATATTTCTTTTGAGGGAAATTATTACCAATTAAAAATTTTACAGGATTATGGATTAATTTAAATTTATAGCTGTGATCCAGCCTGAGGAGGAAGTGCATTCTATCGCGAAAAAATTATCAACGTCTTAACAAGAACATAGAGTAAGTGTACCAAATTCCGGCCAGCTTGCAATTCCAGCCACATTTTTTATTCCTCGGATTTCCATAAAATTTTAGTTTTTGCATACACTAGAGATTATACAATGAAAAAAATAACAAAAAATGTAGTTTCGAGAAACAAAAATATGTGAAAAAGATATTGGAAGAATTCCCGAAGGGCAAGAAACTATGAGAATGAAAGTGGCCGAAATAGAAGGCACTAAAATTATGTCTACATTTTTATTAATTTTAAAATGTATTAAGAATGATTTTAGAAAAAATGAAGACGATAAACTGTCTACAAGGTTTCAAGCAACACTCCTTAAGAAGAAGGAATAAAAAAAATCAATTTATATTAAGAATATTACATATCAAACTTGAGACTTTGGCGCTTGCATGAAACTATGCCGAAATTTGGCACACTTACCCTACTCAAATTCAATTGAAATCTATAATCAAAATTTCGAAACTTTCCACATTAGAATTTAGGATTTAGAACGAGGTTAAATCAGAGGAAATGGTGTTTTCTCGACAGCCTGTACAATGCACTCTCCATGTTAGTAGAGTGCCATTGAAATAGGTAGAGAAGATCAAGTGCCTCGGAGTGTAAATCACGAGTGATGGTATGATAGACGCAAAACTTTCGTTGTGGATCGGTCTATCTTATGCAGTAATGAGGGAGATTGGCTGAAGCATGGTAAGGAAAACCGAGCTTAGTAGTTCTGTCGATTAAGGGTAAGTGTGCCAAATTTTGGCCAGCTTCTAATGTCGGCCACTTTGAGTGTAATTTCGGCCATGCAAATATATTAATTAAAATTATGTATATAATCTTCGAATAGTCAATGAATTCATTTTGCTTTTAAATATTTATTCATTTTAGGATGTATTAACACAAAGAGCGTTAAATTTTAGGTATTTCGAATTTGAATTATGTTGTAAAAACTTAATGTGGAGGGACTCCTACAAAAAATGTGACAGATCACTTGTATTTTTAGCAGTCTTGTGATTTGTGGTGAAGTGCAGAGGGTTTTCCTTCGGTGTTTTTCATGAAAATTGATTAGTTTTCATTAACGATTGTCTCTGTTTATGTTAATAGTGAATCAATCTTTAAATTCCGGGTGAAATTTCCCAGCTGGATCCTGTGTTTCGCGTAAAAAAGTATATACTTTGTGAGCGTCTCTCCGGTGAGGTAGTGTTGCCTATTCCGGCAACATCTTTTGCTTTCCTAAATTTTTTATTCATTTTAAGTTTTTTTTCAATTTCTGAGTTCTACAATGTCCAGAGAAAAAAACTATCGCTTCTATAAAAAGATGATGTGGAAAAGGCATTGAAAGAGTTCAGGAAGTGCAAATTGCTACGGGAATCTACGCATAAAGTTGAGATGCTACTTTTCAGATGTTTAGGACAAATTACACGGAAGATCTCAGGGCTTGTGAGTCATATAAACGTATTAAATTAAATATTAAACTCGTTCTGTTTGACGTTTTGAAATTTTCTATCCGTTGCGTCACAAAAGGTGGTATGAAAAAAGGTGGTTGGTATTTCATTCAAAGTGGCCGGAATATTACTCAAAGCAATGTCCATATTTTTACAAATTTTTCAATATTTTAGAAACTGATTTAAAGAAAACAAAGATGATAAACTAGTTTTCAAGGTTCCACACAACCCTCCCGAAAAGGAAGTAACAAGAAATATCAATATGAATTAAAAATATTGCATTTGAAACTTAGGACTTCGTGCTTATATGCAACTATGCCGAAATTTGGCAAACTTACCCTATCGGTTTTTTAAATCTGTGTTCATTTCTATTCTCAGCTATATGGTCATGGAATTTAGGTTATGATTCAAAGTGCAAGATCGCGAGTTCCAGCTACCTAGGCGAGGTGCCTCCGAGTGTTTAGACTTTAAAATTTACCACACTACAATTTTTTCAATGACTAAAGTCTGCGTTATCTCTACTTCGTAGAAAATCTGCATTTCGTTCAACTTTCTTAAAATTGTTTTTGTGGACATTCTAATCAATTTTACATTCAGCTCTACGAAATTCGGTTTTCCAATATTCGAGTGACAGCTCTAAAGCACACGAGAAAGTCGAAAATATTCGATCTCGCATGGATTCTTATATATCATTTCCAATCAACCTCAAAACCTTTTTTTCTCACCTTTTTCTCCAGGTTTTTCTACATATATCGCAAAACATGAATAAATGACATATGCATTGCACTCTCTTTGAACTTATATTAGTATATGTCTTGAAATTTGACTTGTTCAATCCATAAGTTTCTTCATCTCTCCAAGAAACTGATACTCTATCTATATGGAAAATCAAACCCATTAAATGCACTGCTTGGGAAAATGAGGACGACTGCGGGTGCAATATCTCGAGTGACTCTCACGAATTCACCTTCAGAATTTGCTTTTCTATTCCGGTTGAAATTGCAGTGATGACAATTGTGTGTTTTCGAAAAAGAATACCCTACCACGTCGACATCCTCATCATTGCCACGTCGCAACGGTTGACGAATCTTGGGTTGAGGATCTGCCTTGTTATGCTGTCAAGCTGGTGAATCATTTATATTCCTCAATGCTCAAACTGCATTCGCACAAAATTTATTGAACCACATGCAATGAATAATTCAAAACAAAAACTATATCGCCACACTTGGTCCACCTCAAACCCAACCTCCATCAACCCCTATCAGGAGGATTGACTAGGGGAAAACGAGCCTGTTTTTGAAGAGACTATGTGGTATAAAAAAAATAAACTGAGGGAGTATATACACAATAAAATAGTGTGGCCGTGGCAAAAAAATATTGAATTGTGAATGGTACTGTATTTCTCACTTGTACATTCACCATGAGCCTTCATGGAGTGCCCAAATATTGGGGTTGTTAGTACGAGGGTTGGAGTTGGTATGTTCGGTAAATAAATTTCATCAATGCACTAGCGAGTACAATGAAAATCGTGTTAAATGGATATAAGAGTGGTCATAGTATAGACTGGAATATATTCTTCAAGCGAAATCACCGTCGTACTTAGTTTACTCGGTCTTGCACTATTTACAGTGAAATAGTTAGGACAAAAATGGAAATACAAATAACCAAATGACACTACATTCTTTTTTGCTATTGTTAGCAAAAAACTTTGCAAAAATCAAAAAGATTTTCATATATTCAACTACTTGTTATAAATCTTGAAGTATTCTTGAGAACGTTCGTCGGAACTCTAAGATAAATTAAAGCTAAAAAGCCTCATGGGGTCTTACCTAATGCTAAACATTTTGAATTATGTTTTGTTTGCACCATGCCGCTTATGTATGGATTCATGCACATAATCAGTCATCATAGAAAATTAGAACAGGTCATACACGAATTATTTTCAGGAAAACATTGGGTTCTTACCATTAGATAAGCTGGATAAAAAATTGACAAAATATTTAATTTTAAATATTATGAATTATGTTTTATTTGCACCATGCTACATGTGTACGCATACATGTCCATGCACATAATCAGTCATCATAGAAAATTAGAACAGGTCATACACGAATTATTTTCAGGAAAAAAATGGGTTCTTACCATTAGATAAGCTGGATAAAAAATTGGCAAAATATTTAATTTTAAATATTATGAATTATGTTTTATTTGCACCGTGCTACATGTGTACGCATACATGTCCATGCACATAATCAGTCATCATAGAAAATTAAAACAGGTCATACACGAATTATTTTCAGGAAAAAATTGGGTTCTTACCATTAGATAAGCTGGATAAAAAATTGGCAAAATATTTAATTTTAAATATTATGAATTATGTTTTATTTGCACCATGCTACATGTGTACGCATACATGTCCATGCACATAATCAGTCATCATAGAAAATTAGAACAGGTCATACACGAATTATTTTCAGGAAAAAATTGGGTTCTTACCATTAGATAAGCTGGATAAAAAATTGGCAAAATATTTAATTTTAAATATTATGAATTATGTTTTATTTGCACCATGCTACATGTGTACGCATACATGTCCATGCACATAATCAGTCATCATAGAAAATTAGAACAGGTCATACACGAATTATTTTCAGGAAAAAATTGGGTTCTTACCATTAGATAAGCTGGATAAAAAATTGTCAAAATATTTAATTTTAAATATTATGAATTATGTTTTATTTGCACCATGCTACATGTGTACGCATACATGTCCATGCACATAATCAGTCATCATAGAAAATTAGAACAGGTCATACACGAATTATTTTCAGGAAAACATTGGGTTCTTACCATTAGATAAGCTGGATAAAAAATTGGCAAAATATTTAATTTTAAATATTATGAATTATGTTTTATTTGCACCATGCTACATGTGTACGCATACATGTCCATGCACATAATCAGTCATCATAGAAAATTAGAACAGGTCATACACGAATTATTTTCAGGAAAAAATTGGGTTCTTACCATTAGATAAGCTGGATAAAAAATTGGCAAAATATTTAATTTTAAATATTATGAATTATGTTTTATTTGCACCATGCTACATGTGTACGCATACATGTCCATGCACATAATCAGTCATCATAGAAAATTAGAACAGGTCATACACGAATTATTTTCAGGAAAAAATTGGGTTCTTACCATTAGATAAGCTGGATAAAAAATTGGCAAAATATTTAATTTTAAATATTATGAATTATGTTTTATTTGCACCATGCTACATGTGTACGCATACATGTCCATGCACATAATCAGTCATCATAGAAAATTAGAACAGGTCATACACGAATTATTTTCAGGAAAAAATTGGGTTCTTACCATTAGATAAGCTGGATAAAAAATTGGCAAAATATTTAATTTTAAATATTATGAATTATGTTTTATTTGCACCATGCTACATGTGTACGCATACATGTCCATGCACATAATCAGTCATCATAGAAAATTAGAACAGGTCATACACGAATTATTTTCAGGAAAAAATTGGGTTCTTACCATTAGATAAGCTGGATAAAAAATTGTCAAAATATTTAATTTTAAATATTATGAATTATGTTTTATTTGCACCATGCTACATGTGTACGCATACATGTCCATGCACATAATCAGTCATCATAGAAAATTAGAACAGGTCATACACGAATTATTTTCAGGAAAACATTGGGTTCTTACCATTAGATAAGCTGGATAAAAAATTGGCAAAATATTTAATTTTAAATATTATGAATTATGTTTTATTTGCACCATGCTACATGTGTACGCATACATGTCCATGCACATAATCAGTCATCATAGAAAATTAGAACAGGTCATACACGAATTATTTTCAGGAAAAAATTGGGTTCTTACCATTAGATAAGCTGGATAAAAAATTGGCAAAATATTTAATTTTAAATATTATGAATTATGTTTTATTTGCACCATGCTACATGTGTACGCATACATGTCCATGCACATAATCAGTCATCATAGAAAATTAGAACAGGTCATACACGAATTATTTTCAGGAAAAAATTGGGTTCTTACCATTAGAAAAGCTGGATAAAAAATTGGCAAAATATTTAATTTTAAATATTATGAATTATGTTTTATTTGCACCATGCTACATGTGTACGCATACATGTCCATGCACATAATCAGTCATCATAGAAAATTAGAACAGGTCATACACGAATTATTTTCAGGAAAAAATTGGGTTCTTACCATTAGATAAGCTGGATAAAAAATTGGCAAAATATTTAATTTTAAATATTATGAATTATGTTTTATTTGCACCATGCTACATGTGTACGCATACATGTCCATGCACATAATCAGTCATCATAGAAAATTAGAACAGGTCATACACGAATTATTTTCAAGAAAAAATTGGATTCTTACCATTAGATAAGCTGGATAAAAAATTGGCAAAATATTTAATTTTAAATATTATGAATTATGTTTTATTTGCACCATGCTACATGTGTACGCATACATGTCCATGCACATAATCAGTCATCATAGAAAATTAGAACAGGTCATACACGAATTATTTTCAGGAAAAAATTGGGTTCTTACCATTAGATAAGCTGGATAAAAAATTGGCAAAATATTTAATTTTAAATATTATGAATTATGTTTTATTTGCACCATGCTACATGTGTACGCATACATGTCCATGCACATAATCAGTCATCATAGAAAATTAGAACAGGTCATACACGAATTATTTTCAAGAAAAAATTGGATTCTTACCATTAGATAAGCTGGATAAAAAATTGGCAAAATATTTAATTTTAAATATTATGAATTATGTTTTATTTGCACCATGCTACATGTGTACGCATACATGTCCATGCACATAATCAGTCATCATAGAAAATTAGAACAGGTCATACACGAATTATTTTCAGGAAAAAATTGGGTTCTTACCATTAGATAAGCTGGATAAAAAATTGGCAAAATATTTAATTTTAAATATTATGAATTATGTTTTATTTGCACCATGCTACATGTGTACGCATACATGTCCATGCACATAATCAGTCATCATAGAAAATTAGAACAGGTCATACACGAATTATTTTCAGGAAAAAATTGGGTTCTTACCATTAGATAAGCTGGATAAAAAATTGGCAAAATATTTAATTTTAAATATTATGAATTATGTTTTATTTGCACCATGCTACATGTGTACGCATACATGTCCATGCACATAATCAGTCATCATAGAAAATTAGAACAGGTCATACACGAATTATTTTCAGGAAAAAATTGGGTTCTTACCATTAGATAAGCTGGATAAAAAATTGGCAAAATATTTAATTTTAAATATTATGAATTATATTTCATTTGCACCATGCTACATGTGTACGCATACATGTCCATGCACATAATCAGTCATCATAGAAAATTAGAACAGGTCATACACGAATTATTTTCAGGAAAAAATTGGGTTCTTACCATTAGATAAGCTGGATAAAAAATTGGCAAAATATTTAATTTTAAATATTATGAATTATGTTTTATTTGCACCATGCTACATGTGTACGCATACATGTCCATGCACATAATCAGTCATCATAGAAAATTAGAACAGGTCATACACGAATTATTTTCAGGAAAAAATTGGGTTCTTACCATTAGATAAGCTGGATAAAAAATTGGCAAAATATTTAATTTTAAATATTATGAATTATGTTTTATTTGCACCATGCTACATGTGTACGCATACATGTCCATGCACATAATCAGTCATCATAGAAAATTAAAACAGGTCATACACGAATTATTTTCAGGAAAAAATTGGGTTCTTACCATTAGATAAGCTGGATAAAAAATTGTCAAAATATTTAATTTTAAATATTATGAATTATGTTTTATTTGCACCATGCTACATGTGTACGCATACATGTCCATGCACATAATCAGTCATCATAAAAAATTAGAACAGGTCATACACGAATTATTTTCAAGAAAAAATTGGATTCTTACCATTAGATAAGCTGGATAAAAAATTGGTAAAATATTTAATTTTATATAATATGAATTATATTTCATTTGCACCATGCTACATGTGTACGCATACATGTCCATGCACATAATCAGTCATCATAGAAAATTAGAACAGGTCATACACGAATTATTTTCAGGAAAAAATTGGGTTCTTACCATTAGATAAGCTGGATAAAAAATTGGCAAAATATTTAATTTTAAATATTATGAATTATGTTTTATTTGCACCATGCTACATGTGTACGCATACATCTCCATGCACATAATCAGTCATCATAGAAAATTAGAACAGGTCATACACGAATTATTTTCAGGAAAAAATTGGGTTCTTACCATTAGATAAGCTGGATAAAAAATTGGCAAAATATTTAATTTTAAATATTATGAATTATGTTTTATTTGCACCATGCTACATGTGTACGCATACATGTCCATGCACATAATCAGTCATCATAGAAAATTAGAACAGGTCATACACGAATTATTTTCAGGAAAAAATTGGGTTCTTACCATTAGATAAGCTGGATAAAAAATTGGCAAAATATTTAATTTTAAATATTATGAATTATGTTTTATTTGCACCATGCTACATGTGTACGCATACATGTCCATGCACATAATCAGTCATCATAGAAAATTAGAACAGGTCATACACGAATTATTTTCAGGAAAAAATTGGGTTCTTACCATTAGATAAACTGGATAAAAAATTGGCAAAATATTTCATTTTAATTAATATGAATTATGTTTTATTTGCACCATGCTACATATGTACGCATACATGTCCATGCACATAATCAGTCATCATAGAAAATTAGAACAGGTCATACACGAATTATTTTCAGGAAAAAATTGGGTTCTTACCATTAGATAAACTGGATAAAAAATTGGCAAAATATTTCATTTTAAATATTATGAATTATGTTTTATTTGCACCATGCTACATGTGTACGCATACATGTCCATGCACATAATCAGTCATCATAGAAAATTAGAACAGGTCATACACGAATCAGTCATCATAGAAAATTAGAACAGGTCATACACGAATTATTTTCAGGAAAAAATTGGGTTCTTACCATTAGATAAGCTGGATAAAAAATTGGCAAAATATTTAATTTTAAATATTATGAATTATGTTTTATTTGCACCATGCTACATGTGTACGCATACATGTCCATGCACATAATCAGTCATCACAGAAAATTAGAACAGGTCATACACGAATTATTTTCAGGAAAAAATTGGGTTCTTACCATTAGATAAGCTGGATAAAAAATTGGCAAAATATTTAATTTTAAATATTATGAATTATGTTTTATTTGCACCATGCTACATGTGTACGCATACATCTCCATGCACATAATCAGTCATCATAGAAAATTAGAACAGGTCATACACGAATTATTTTCAGGAAAAAATTGGGTTCTTACCATTAGAAAAGCTAGATAAAAAATTGGCAAAATATTTAATTTTAAATATTATGAATTATGTTTTATTTGCACCATGCTACATGTGTACGCATACATGTCCATGCACATAATCAGTCATCATAGAAAATTAGAACAGGTCATACACGAATTATTTTCAGGAAAAAATTGGGTTCTTACCATTAGATAAGCTGGATAAAAAATTGGCAAAATATTTAATTTTAAATATTATGAATTATGTTTTATTTGCACCATGCTACATGTGTACGCATACATGTCCATGCACATAATCAGTCATCATAGAAAATTAGAACAGGTCATACACGAATTATTTTCAGGAAAAAATTGGGTTCTTACCATTAGATAAGCTGGATAAAAAATTGGCAAAATATTTAATTTTAAATATTATGAATTATGTTTTATTTGCACCATGCTACATGTGTACGCATACATGTCCATGCACATAATCAGTCATCATAGAAAATTAGAACAGGTCATACACGAATTATTTTCAGGAAAAAATTGGGTTCTTACCATTAGATAAGCTGGATAAAAAATTGGCAAAATATTTAATTTTAAATATTATGAATTATGTTTTATTTGCACCATGCTACATGTGTACGCATACATGTCCATGCACATAATCAGTCATCATAGAAAATTAGAACAGGTCATACACGAATTATTTTCAAGAAAAAATTGGATTCTTACCATTAGATAAGCTGGATAAAAAATTGGCAAAATATTTAATTTTAAATATTATGAATTATGTTTTATTTGCACCATGCTACATGTGTACGCATACATGTCCATGCACATAATCAGTCATCATAGAAAATTAGAACAGGTCATACACGAATTATTTTCAGGAAAAAATTGGGTTCTTACCATTAGATAAGCTGGATAAAAAATTGGCAAAATATTTAATTTTAAATATTATGAATTATGTTTTATTTGCACCATGCTACATGTGTACGCATACATGTCCATGCACATAATCAGTCATCATAGAAAATTAGAACAGGTCATACACGAATTATTTTCAAGAAAAAATTGGGTTCTTACCATTAGATAAACTGGATAAAAAATTGGCAAAATATTTAATTTTAAATATTATGAATTATGTTTTATTTGCACCATGCTACATGTGTACGCATACATGTCCATGCACATAATCAGTCATCATAGAAAATTAGAACAGGTCATACACGAATTATTTTCAGGAAAAAATTGGGTTCTTACCATTAGATAAGCTGGATAAAAAATTGGCAAAATATTTAATTTTAAATATTATGAATTATGTTTTATTTGCACCATGCTACATGTGTACGCATACATGTCCATGCACATAATCAGTCATCATAGAAAATTAGAACAGGTCATACACGAATTATTTTCAGGAAAAAATTGGGTTCTTACCATTAGATAAGCTGGATAAAAAATTGGCAAAATATTTAATTTTAAATATTATGAATTATGTTTTATTTGCACCATGCTACATGTGTACGCATACATGTCCATGCACATAATCAGTCATCATAGAAAATTAGAACAGGTCATACACGAATTATTTTCAGGAAAAAATTGGGTTCTTACCATTAGATAAGCTGGATAAAAAATTGGCAAAATATTTAATTTTAAATATTATGAATTATATTTCATTTGCACCATGCTACATGTGTACGCATACATGTCCATGCAAAATCAGTCATCATAGAAAATTAGAACAGGTCATACACGAATTATTTTCAGGAAAAAATTGGGTTCTTACCATTAGATAAGCTGGATAAAAAATTGGCAAAATATTTAATTTTAAATATTATGAATTATGTTTTATTTGCACCATGCTACATGTGTACGCATACATGTCCATGCACATAATCAGTCATCATAGAAAATTAGAACAGGTCATACACGAATTATTTTCAGGAAAAAATTGGGTTCTTACCATTAGATAAGCTGGATAAAAAATTGGCAAAATATTTAATTTTAAATATTATGAATTATGTTTTATTTGCACCATGCTACATGTGTACGCATACATGTCCATGCACATAATCAGTCATCATAGAAAATTAGAACAGGTCATACACGAATTATTTTCAGGAAAAAATTGGGTTCTTACCATTAGATAAGCTGGATAAAAAATTGGCAAAATATTTCATTTTAAATATTATGAATTATGTTTTATTTGCACCATGCTACATGTGTACGCATACATGTCCATGCACATAATCAGTCATCATAAAAAATTAGAACAGGTCATACACGAATTATTTTCAAGAAAAAAATGGATTCTTACCATTAGATAAGCTGGATAAAAAATTGGTAAAATATTTAATTTTATATAATATGAATTATATTTCATTTGCACCATGCTGCATGTGTACGCATACATGTCCATGCACATAATCAGTCATCATAGAAAATTAGAACAGGTCATACACGAATTATTTTCAGGAAAAAATTGGGTTCTTACCATTAGATAAGCTGGATAAAAAATTGGCAAAATATTTAATTTTAAATATTATGAATTATGTTTTATTTGCACCATGCTACATGTGTACGCATACATGTCCATGCACATAATCAGTCATCATAGAAAATTAAAACAGGTCATACACGAATTATTTTCAGGAAAAAATTGGGTTCTTACCATTAGATAAGCTGGATAAAAAATTGGCAAAATATTTAATTTTAAATATTATGAATTATGTTTTATTTGCACCATGCTACATGTGTACGCATACATGTCCATGCACATAATCAGTCATCATAGAAAATTAGAAAAGGTCATACACGAATTATTTTCAGGAAAAAATTGGGTTCTTACCATTAGATAAGCTGGATAAAAAATTGGCAAAATATTTAATTTTAAATATTATGAATTATGTTTTATTTGCACCATGCTACATGTGTACGCATACATGTCCATGCACATAATCAGTCATCATAGAAAATTAGAACAGGTCATACACGAATTATTTTCAGGAAAAAATTGGGTTCTTACCATTAGATAAACTGGATAAAAAATTGGCAAAATATTTCATTTTAATTAATATGAATTATGTTTTATTTGCACCATGCTACATATGTACGCATACATGTCCATGCACATAATCAGTCATCATAGAAAATTAGAACAGGTCATACACGAATTATTTTCAGGAAAAAATTGGGTTCTTACCATTAGATAAACTGGATAAAAAATTGGCAAAATATTTCATTTTAAATATTATGAATTATGTTTTATTTGCACCATGCTACATGTGTACGCATACATGTCCATGCACATAATCAGTCATCATAGAAAATTAGAACAGGTCATACACGAATTATTTTCAGGAAAAAATTGGGTTCTTACCATTAGATAAGCTGGATAAAAAATTGGCAAAATATTTAATTTTAAATATTATGAATTATGTTTTATTTGCACCATGCTACATGTGTACGCATACATGTCCATGCACATAATCAGTCATCACAGAAAATTAGAACAGGTCATACACGAATTATTTTCAGGAAAAAATTGGGTTCTTACCATTAGATAAGCTGGATAAAAAATTGGCAAAATATTTAATTTTAAATATTATGAATTATGTTTTATTTGCACCATGCTACATGTGTACGCATACATGTCCATGCACATAATCAGTCATCATAGAAAATTAGAACAGGTCATACACGAATTATTTTCAGGAAAAAATTGGGTTCTTACCATTAGATAAACTGGATAAAAAATTGGCAAAATATTTCATTTTAATTAATATGAATTATGTTTTATTTGCACCATGCTACATATGTACGCATACATGTCCATGCACATAATCAGTCATCATAGAAAATTAGAACAGGTCATACACGAATTATTTTCAGGAAAAAATTGGTTTCTTACCATTAGATAAACTGGATAAAAAATTGGCAAAATATTTCATTTTAAATATTATGAATTATGTTTTATTTGCACCATGCTACATGTGTACGCATACATGTCCATGCACATAATCAGTCATCATAGAAAATTAGAACAGGTCATACACGAATTATTTTCAGGAAAAAATTGGGTTCTTACCATTAGATAAGCTGGATAAAAAATTGGCAAAATATTTAATTTTAAATATTATGAATTATGTTTTATTTGCACCATGCTACATGTGTACGCATACATGTCCATGCACATAATCAGTCATCACAGAAAATTAGAACAGGTCATACACGAATTATTTTCAGGAAAAAATTGGGTTCTTACCATTAGATAAGCTGGATAAAAAATTGGCAAAATATTTAATTTTAAATATTATGAATTATGTTTTATTTGCACCATGCTACATGTGTACGCATACATGTCCATGCACATAATCAGTCATCATAGAAAATTAGAACAGGTCATACACGAATTATTTTCAGGAAAAAATTGGGTTCTTACCATTAGATAAACTGGATAAAAAATTGGCAAAATATTTCATTTTAAATATTATGAATTATGTTTTATTTGCACCATGCTACATGTGTACGCATACATGTCCATGCACATAATCAGTCATCACAGAAAATTAGAACAGGTCATACACGAATTATTTTCAGGAAAAAATTGGGTTCTTACCATTAGATAAGCTGGATAAAAAATTGGCAAAATATTTAATTTTAAATATTATGAATTATGTTTTATTTGCACCATGCTACATGTGTACGCATACATGTCCATGCACATAATCAGTCATCATAGAAAATTAGAACAGGTCATACACGAATTATTTTCAGGAAAAAATTGGGTTCTTACCATTAGATAAACTGGATAAAAAATTGGCAAAATATTTCATTTTAAATATTATGAATTATGTTTTATTTGCACCATGCTACATGTGTACGCATACATGTCCATGCACATAATCAGTCATCACAGAAAATTAGAACAGGTCATACACGAATTATTTTCAGGAAAAAATTGGGTTCTTACCATTAGATAAGCTGGATAAAAAATTGGCAAAATATTTAATTTTAAATATTATGAATTATGTTTTATTTGCACCATGCTACATGTGTACGCATACATGTCCATGCACATAATCAGTCATCACAGAAAATTAGAACAGGTCATACACGAATTATTTTCAGGAAAAAATTGGGTTCTTACCATTAGATAAGCTGGATAAAAAATTGGCAAAATATTTAATTTTAAATATTATGAATTATGTTTTATTTGCACCATGCTACATGTGTACGCATACATGTCCATGCACATAATCAGTCATCATAGAAAATTAGAACAGGTCATACACGAATTATTTTCAGGAAAAAATTGGGTTCTTACCATTAGATAAACTGGATAAAAAATTGGCAAAATATTTCATTTTAATTAATATGAATTATGTTTTATTTGCACCATGCTACATATGTACGCATACATGTCCATGCACATAATCAGTCATCATAGAAAATTAGAACAGGTCATACACGAATTATTTTCAGGAAAAAATTGGGTTCTTACCATTAGATAAACTGGATAAAAAATTGGCAAAATATTTCATTTTAAATATTATGAATTATGTTTTATTTGCACCATGCTACATGTGTACGCATACATGTCCATGCACATAATCAGTCATCATAGAAAATTAGAACAGGTCATACACGAATTATTTTCAGGAAAAAATTGGGTTCTTACCATTAGATAAGCTGGATAAAAAATTGGCAAAATATTTAATTTTAAATATTATGAATTATGTTTTATTTGCACCATGCTACATGTGTACGCATACATGTCCATGCACATAATCAGTCATCACAGAAAATTAGAACAGGTCATACACGAATTATTTTCAGGAAAAAATTGGGTTCTTACCATTAGATAAGCTGGATAAAAAATTGGCAAAATATTTAATTTTAAATATTATGAATTATGTTTTATTTGCACCATGCTACATGTGTACGCATACATGTCCATGCACATAATCAGTCATCATAGAAAATTAGAACAGGTCATACACGAATTATTTTCAGGAAAAAATTGGGTTCTTACCATTAGATAAACTGGATAAAAAATTGGCAAAATATTTCATTTTAAATATTATGAATTATGTTTTATTTGCACCATGCTACATGTGTACGCATACATGTCCATGCACATAATCAGTCATCATAGAAAATTAGAACAGGTCATACACGAATTATTTTCAGGAAAAAATTGGGTTCTTACCATTAGATAAACTGGATAAAAAATTGGCAAAATATTTCATTTTAATTAATATGAATTATGTTTTATTTGCACCATGCTACATATGTACGCATACATGTCCATGCACATAATCAGTCATCATAGAAAATTAGAACAGGTCATACACGAATTATTTTCAGGAAAAAATTGGGTTCTTACCATTAGATAAACTGGATAAAAAATTGGCAAAATATTTCATTTTAAATATTATGAATTATGTTTTATTTGCACCATGCT